>NC_090332.1:75771281-75793752 GCF_035084215.1 Heptranchias perlo
TAATATTATTTTGAATGATTATCGGATGAGAGTACATTTGACCAAATCTCATGAGACTCCAATCATAACATTCCAGGCAGTGGGACTGATTAGTAAGTCTGCTCCATTCAGAAGACTGAACCGAAAGTGAACTTAATGCAATAATTATAGGAGCATGTCTGGACTTTGATTCAGTTGTATCGTTTAGTCAGTTTTAATAGGATAGACACTGTTTTTGCCACACGCCAAGAGTGTGTTAGCTTTAGCTTTCGTTGTATTGAATGTCCTTCCCTTCAGGATATGCTTTTTAGAAATAGCTCCCACTTTGGTGTTGGCTCATTCACCAGGACAATGCTGATCGTCTTCACTGGGGCAGGGAGGAGGAAATTGGCCAGAACATGGACCAATGAGGGATTTTGTTTGAAGAGACAACTACAGCTGTTTAATTGGTGCTCAGACAGGCTGTTTGGATATAATTAAAGGATTGGTTATCATATTGGGAGTGCAATCTAGACCAAGGAGACATGTGAATGAGAGGTTGATGTCTACGTAATTCGAAGAGGTTGTAGTAACAAGGCTATAATAGACTTCCCAAGTAAGACAAAATGGTGAGGGATTCTCCATCTATTTCCTAATCAGTATGTTGTGCCTGCAACAAGGAAGGGATAATGCAGTCTAGGTCTAGCCCTGAGTACTATATTAAGTGATCTTGTACTAGCTCTCTGAGGAAATGGTGAGCGTAACCTAATTCACATTCAAAATGCAAAATTGGAGACCACAGTAAAGGTGTGGGACTGGAAATTAGCTAATTTCAGTGGGTGGAAGGGCACCTATCTCAGATTAATTGGCTGGGGAAAAAATGGTAGATTAAACAGTGGACCAGTAGTGGGAGATATTTAAATACCAGATACATAAATTGCAGGTTAAATATATGCTGACTTTACCCAGAAAGTGGTTAGAATGTGGAACTTGCTTCCACATGGAGTGATTTGAGGCGAATAACATTTAAGGGGAAGCTAGATAAGTACATGAGGGAGAAAAAGAACAAGATATGTCTATTATGGTGAGATGAAGTCGGGTGGGAGGAGGCTCGTGCGGAGCATAAACACTGGCATAGACCTGTTGGGCCAAATGGTCTGTTTGTGCTGTTAATTCTATGACTGGGAGTAAAGGGGGTGTGTAAAGCAAGGGTTCCATTGGCTAAATAGAGATTAGAACAAAAATAAGATTTTAAAGAGGGGCATATGATAAGCATGGGGGAGAAATAATGTAGAAGGAGCTCACTGTGAATGATACTTTAGCATCTCTGCCATTGTATCAACTTTTACAGAGGAATGCAAAAGTGGGACTGTGGGAGTATCTGAAGGGGGGAGGGGAGTGGGACTGTGGGAGTATCTGAGGGGAGTGGGACATATTCAAAAGGATACTATAATTTTTATGAAATTTAAGGTGAATAAGGGTAGAAAGTCACCAGGCCCAGATAGTATGCATCCCAGAATACTGCAGGTTGGGGGTGAGAAAGCAGAGGCTCTAATTATTTTATTTAAAAAAACCTTGGAAACAGCAACTGTGCCAGAGGAGTAGAGGGTGGAAGAACTACTTTTCAAGAAAGGGGGACAATGATGAGTCAGGAAATTTATAGCCCAATTAGTTTTACTTGGTTCAAGAGTAAACGTCCAGAGTCCATGAGGCGCTGTGGGCCATCAGCAGCAGCAGAATTGTATTCCAGCACAATCTGTAACCTCATGGCCCGGCATATTCCTCACTCTACCATTACCAACAAGCCAGGGGATCAACCCTGGTTCAATGAGGAGTGTAGAAGAGCATGCCAGGAGCAGCACCAGGCGTACCTAAAAATGAGGTGCCAACCTGGTGAAGCTACAACTCAGGACTACATGCATGCTAAACAGCGGAAGCAACATGCTATCGACAGAGCTAAGCGATTCCACAACCAACGGATCAGATCAAAGCTCTGCAGTCCTGCCACATCCAGTCGTGAATGGTGGTGGACAATTAAACAACTAACGGGAGGAGGAGGCTCTGCAAACATCCCCATTCTCAATGATGGCGGAGTCCAGCACGTGAGTGCAAAAGACAAGGCTGAAGCGTTTGCAACCATCTTCAGCCAGAAGTGCCGAGTGGATGATCCATCTCAGCCTCCTCCCGATATCCCCACCATCACGGAAGCTAGTCTTCGGCCAATTCGATTCACTCCACGTGATATCAAGAAACAGCTGAGTGCACTGGATACAGCAAAGGCTATGGGCCCCGACAACATCCCAGCTGTAGTGCTGAAGACTTGTGCTCCAGAACTAGCTGCGCCTCTAGCCAAGCTGTTCCAGTACAGCTACAACACTGGTATCTACCCGACAATGTGGAAAATTGCCCAGGTATGTCCTGTCCACAAAAAGCAGGACAAATCCAATCCGGCCAATTACCGCCCCATCAGTCTACTCTCAATCATCAGCAAAGTGATGGAAGGTGTCGTCGACAGTGCTATCAAGCGGCACTTACTCACCAATAACCTGCTCACCGATGCTCAGTTTGGGTTCCGCCAGGACCACTCGGCTCCAGACCTCATTACAGCCTTGGTCCAAACATGGACAAAAGAGCTGAATTCCAGAGGTGAGGTGAGAGTGACTGCCCTTGACATCAAGGCAGCATTTGACCGAGTGTGGCACCAAGGAGCCCTAGTAAAATTGAAGTCAATGGGAATCAAGGGGAAAACTCTCCAGTGGCTGGAGTCATACCTAGCACAAAGGAAGATGGTAGTGGTTGTTGCAGGCCAATCATCTCAGCCCCAGGGCATTGCTGCAGGAGTTCCTCAGGGCAGTGTCCTAGGCCCAACCATCTTCAGCTGCTTCATCAATGACCTTCCCTCCATCATAAGGTCAGAAATGGCGATGTTCGCTGATGACTGCACAGTTTTCAGTTCCATTCGCAACCCCTCAGATAATGAAGCAGTCCGAGCCTGCATGCAGCAAGACCTGGACAACATCCAGGCTTGGGCTCATAAGTGGCAAGTAACATTCGTGCCAGATAAGTGCCAGGCAATGACCATCTCCAACAAGAGAGAGTCTAACCACCTCCCCTTGACATTCAACGGCATTACCATCGCCGAATCCCCCACCATCAACATCCTGGGGGTCACCATTGACCAGAAACTTAACTGGACCAGCCATGTAAATACTGTGGCTACGAGAGCAGGTCAGAGGCTGGGTATTCTGCGGCGAGTGACTCACCTCCTGACTCCCCAAAGCCTTTCCACCATCTACAAGGCACAAGTCAGGAGTGTGATGGAATACTCTCCACTTGCCTGGATGAGTGCAGCTCCAACAACACTCAAGAAGCTCGACACCATCCAAGATAAAGCAGCCCGCTTGATTGGCACCCCATCCACCACCCTAAACATTCACTCCCTTCACCACCGGCGCACTGTGGATGCAGTGTGCACCATCCACAGGATGCACTGCAGCAACTCGCCAAGGCTTCTTCGACAGCACCTCCCAAACCCGCGACCTCTACCACCTAGAAGGACAAGGACAAGGGCAGCAGGCGCATGGGAACAACACCACCTGCACGTTCCCCTCCAAGTCACACACCATCCCGACTTGGAAATATATCGCTGTTCCTTCATTGTCGCTGGGTCAAAATCCTGGAACTCCCTTCCTAACAGCACTGTGGGAGAACCGTCACCACACGGACTGCAGCGGTTCTAGAAGGCGGCTCACCACCACCTTCTCGAGGGCAATTAGGGATGGGCAATAAATGCCGGCCTTGCCAGCGACGCCCACATCCCGTGAACGAATAAAAAAAAACATCTAGAGTCCATAATGTGGAATGAGATTAGTAAGCATCTGTAGAGAGAGATAGTTAATATTTCAACTCGATGACCATTCATCAGAACTGGAAGATTTTAGAGATGAGCAGCTTTTAAGCAAGTACGGAGCCAGGGAAAAGGAAGGCAAGAGAAAAAACAAAAGGGAAAGGTCTGTGATAGGGTGGAGGGCAGGAGTGATTAAGTGACAAAAGGGATGATGGTGCAAGGTAAAAGTGGGTGGTAATGGGACAAGTAAAGAAACAAAAGATGGGTCCAGACGAATGGTTACAGAATAGCTGAGGGGGAGGGAAGCTGGAAAATCTGTCCATGAGACGATGTCTCCCGTGGCCCAGAATGTGGTGGAGAAAGGTGGGTCGACCCAGGGGTGCAGATCACCCTGCTGGTCGTGTACCAATAGGGGATTCCCACCCCAAGCACCAGCCCACACCGCCTCCACTCCCAGTGGCTCTGGTGCAGCCATCTGCTATTTTGAGAGAAAATGGGAGCAGTGGTTAAGATCTAAAATTGTTAAACTCATTGTTAAGGCTGCAAAGTGCCTAGTCGAAAAATGAGGTGCTTGCGTTGAGCTTCATTGGAACAGTGTAGGAGGCAGAGGACAGAGAGGTCAGAGTGGGGGGTGGAGAATAAAAGTGGCAAGCGACCGGAAGCTCAGGGTTACACTTGCAGACCAAATGGAGGTATTCGTCAAAGTGATCACCCAAGCAGTCCGTGCAGTTTTGTAAATGGCGAATTGTGCTTATCTAACTTAATTGTCTTTTTTAAGATATCTGTGCATAGATGAAGGGAATGTGGTGGATATTGTGTACATACGGGTTTTCATAAGGTGCCGTATAAGAGACTTGTTACAACAATTAAGTCAAATGATAGTAAAGGGAATATAGCCTCATGGAGAGAAGGACGATTGGGGGCTGAAAGCAAAGAGTAGGTGTAAGTGGCTCTTTTTTGTGTTAGGTGGGGGGCTGTGAGTAATGTGCCCGGGGGGCTGTGAGTAATGTGCCCAGGGATCTGTACTGGATTTCCTGTTTTCTATTTATATAAATGACTTTGGTATGGGCACAAGAGTGATATCAAAGCTTCTAGGCACAGGAGTAGGCCCATTATCCACTTGAGCCTGTTCCATAATTCAGTTAGATCATGCTTGATCTGTACTCCATTTACCTGCCTTTTGCTCCATATCCCTTGATACTCGCCCAACAAAAATCCATCGATCTCCGTCTTGAAAATTTCAATTGTCAGTATCTACAGCCTTGTGGGGTGGGTGCGAGAATTCCAGATTTCTGTTACCCTTTTGCGTGAAAAATGCTTCCTGGTTTCATTCCTGAATGGCCTAGCTCTAATTTTAAGATTATGCCCCCTTGTTCTGGATTCCCCCACCAGAGGAAATAATTTCTCTATGTACCCTATCGAATCCTTTTATCATGATTAGATCAGCCCTTAATATTCTAAAGTCAAGAGAATACAATCTATCTTCAGAATACCAGGGCTTAAAGTGTTAAATTATGGTGAATCTGCGCTGTACCCCCCGCCCCCCCCCTCCAAGGCCAGTATATCCTTCCTGAGGCGTGGTGCCCAAAACTGAATGCAGTACTCCAGATGGGGTCTGATCATGGCTGTGTACAACTGAAGCATAAATTCCTCCCCATTGAATTCCAATCCCCTTGAGATAAAGCTAACATTCCATTAACCTTTTTGATTACTTCTTTTACCCGTGCACTAGCTTTTAGTGATTTCTGTATGTGGACACCCTGATCCCTTTGCTTCTCCATGGCTTGCTGATACCAATGATGTGGAGATGCCGGTGATGGACTGGGGTTGACAATTGTAAACAATTTTACAACACCAAGTTATAGTCCAGCAATTTTATTTTAAATTCACAAGCTGATACCAAGTCAGTGGGCATGGCTAAATGAGGGAGATTGCAGGAGAACATGGACAAGTGACAGTGGGCCAATGCAGAGATGAGAAGTGGTGCATAGTGGGGGGGTTGGTGAAATGGATAGCAAAACTCTTAACTGAGTGAGGGAATGGCGGGGCAACTTCATAGAGATCTACAATTGGGATTTCAGGTGTAAAAGGCCTACGGGCAAATCGGATTTTGTATTATACCTAAGGGCTTGGGGGGAGGGAAAAGACTTTCATTCATAGAGTCCCTTAACCTGTCTAGTCACTATTGTAGGCAAATGTAGCATCCAATTTGCGCACAGCAAGATCTGACAACAACAAATTGAATGGCTTTGATTGATCACGAGGGAGTCGTACAGGAATATCCCAGAGTTTATTCAGTTTGTTTTTAACACAGAGCCATATTAGGACAGATGACCAAAAGCTTGGTCAGAGGTAGAATTTAAGGAACGTCTTAAAGGAGGAGAGAGAGATTTAGGGAGGGAATTCCAGATCTTAGGGCCTAGGCATCTGAAGGCACGGCTACCAAGGGAGGGGTGAAGAAAATTGCGGATGCGCAAGAGGCCAGAATTTCTTGCCCTATATTTCCAGAGTCGTGTGACCGGGATATGCCTGTAACTTCCCTTCATGTATTTTCATTACCGACTTTCGTTGCCTCCTTCATCAGACCCATACCATGTCTGAATGGTAACGTCTTGCTGTGAGGCAATCCATTTGATTGTGCCCCAGTGACTGGAGTGTTAATCCTGGTCTTTAAAGGGGAGGCCTGCTTTTAATATGGTTAGTGGTGTATTGCTGATGCAAGGCCGGGGCTTTTTACTGTAGAAAAGAGAAGACTGGGAGGTGACCTGATAAAGGCCTTTTAAGATAATGAAAGGGTCTGATAGGGTAGATGTAGAGAAGATGTTTCCACTTCTGAGACCAGAACTAGAGGCCATAAATATAAGATAGTCACTAATAAGTCCAGTAGGGAATTTGGGAGAAACTTCTTTACTCAGTGGTGAGAATGTGGAACTAGTTACCACATGGAGCAGTTGAGGTGAATGCCATAGAAGCACTTAAGGGGAAACTGGACAAGTAGATGAGGGAGAAAGGAATAGAAGGATTTTGCGATAGGGTATGACGTAAGAACCCTTATATGAAGTAAGGTGGGAGGAGGCTCTTGTGAAGCATTAACACCAGCACGGACCAGTTGGGCTAAATGCGCCGTAAAAATCTATATATAAAAGATTTAAAGGCTGCCCCTGTAGGTGGACCAATGAAGTGTATACTTTATCTATTTTGCCCTAAAGGAGTTTGCTTGAGAGTCAAAGTGTTGAAGCAGAGTAGGGGGCTTCATTCTGTACCTTGGTCATGCCATAGATGTCAGTGGAGTGTCTGATTCTGAGTGGGCACAATTTTTTAAAAAACCAACCATTTACAGCACTAAAATTCTTTACTGTGAGTGCACACATTCTCATGACCTTTTTTCTCCCCTGAGAGGGGGGAGAAAGGAAGAAATTAATACACCTGCTTCTCTTTGTAATTGTGCTAATCTTTAAATTTGTGGGGATCACAGGGATCCACTTTGTGTTTGAAGTACAAATTAGTGCAGTTTGCAGTACGACAGCTGGTGTAGCTTGGAATCTATAGACTTGGATTCTGTAAGCAAACAGTGTTGAATATATGGAGGTGAGTCTAATCCTCTTACAGCACAGTTAACATGGAGTGGTTGAAGCAGATAGCATTGATGCACTTAAGGGGAGGCTTAATATATACATGCGGGAGAAGGGAATCGAAGGATACAAGGTGGGAGGAGGTTTGTGTGGAGTACAAACAAGTGTAGATAAATTGTGCTGAATGCCCTGTTTCTGTGCTGCGGATTCTATGTAACATGCATCTAACTGAGCAAGTAGCTCTTCAAGCTTCGACAGATGATGCTTCCATGTGGCTTTAACTGGGGATATTGGGGATGGTCCATATGTTGGGCACTTTGCCTTTTTGGTCACTCTATAATCTCTTCAGCTCACTGCAATTTTTATTTGAAACTCATGACATAATTTTGGCAAGGTGCTCAATTTAATTTAGCCAGGCGAAATGTTTAGTGTATCAAGTACTCTTTTTATATAGGAGATCTTCGATTCTAAGGTCCCCTTTTCAGCCCTTTTAGTTGTCTACCGATGTAACTGTACAGAAGATTAAATAATGCTGAGCCTTGAACTGTTCACAACAGGTGTCTGACTTAAAACTCCATTGTATTCCAACGGTGGTACAGCTCAATTTCTTGAGTAAAGCTCTCTTGGTAAAATGTCAAATTGCATTTCTAAACTCATGCATTATTTGAGGTTGAATTAGAATTTTGGGGTTTGCACTGATTTGAGTAAAATCTGCCCCCCCCCACCCAAAAAAAGTCTTTGGATACTGGGACAATTGGAGCTTTCGAGGACAAGATAGATAGATTTGTTTTGTTGGGCAAGGCTATCAAGGGATAAGGTGGGTAAATGGAGTTGAGGTACAGAGCAGCCGTGATCTAATTGAATGGCGGAGCAGGCTTGAGGGGCTGAATGGCCTCCTCCTGTTCCCATGTTCCTTTCCCATAACCTTGTCTTCAGTGATGCTGTGTGTCCAATCTCATTATATTAACCTTTGCCATTTTATTAAAAATAAAAATCTGCTTTGGTTAATTTTCCTACAGTTTAAAAACCATCTTGTTTGGAGCTTGTTTGACCTCCATACTCCAGGCAATTTATAATATTCAGCTTCCAGTGAATATTTTCTTTCCCCATCATATTACGTTTGAACTAAATCCACATGCCAGTCAGTCTCTAAGAGCATCTTTAAAAAAATGCAATAACTCGATCGTCTCCTCCATTGGGTCAAAAATCTGGTTGTTAAATTCGGCCTTCTGTTTTTCTCTAGGGAATTTGAAACATTTTTGGACTGACTGTTCCTTTCATCAAATTTGCCAGTATTTAACAATGGAAATTTCTACTGTTTAACTGGGGTGACTAACTTCTTGCTCAACTGTAAATCTCATTCCTACAAACAGCCAGGAGTGCCAAGCATTCTGTAGTAGCTGTGATTTTGTGCGTTGAATAACAATGTTCCGGTCCTTTAATGTGTTCACCCCAGTCAGAACCTACTGGAAATTCTGCAGTTTTTCCCTTTGTGGCTGCACTGGTTCCAGTTCTCTCTCTCTCTCTCTCTCTCTCTGTCCTTCCTTACTTCTTCCCTTCTCTCACCTGAGCGCTACATTCCATCATTGACTGCCGTGCCATCAGCTACCAGGCCTGCGATCTGGAATTCCCTCCCGAAACCCCTCCGCCCTTAAGCCAGCTTCTGATCTCAACCTTCAATATCTCCTCCCTTAGCTTGGTACATTGTTACTCTAAACAACAATTTGCATTTTACATAGTGCCTTTAAAGTAGTTAAACATCCCAAGGCGCTACACATGAGCGTTATCAGGCAAAACTTGACACCGAGCCACGTAAGATATTGGGACAGGTGACCAAAAGCTTGGTCAAAGAGGTAGGTTTTAAGGAGTGTCTTAAAGGCGGAGAGGTTTAGGAAGGGAATTCCTGAGCTTGGGGCCTGGACAGCTAAAGACACGGCCTCCAATGGTGGGGCAAAGGAAATCAGCGATGCGCAAGAGGCCAGAATTGGAAGAGTGCAGGGTTCTCGGTTGGGGGGTGGGGGGGGGAGGGGGGTGTTATAGTGCTAGAGGAGGTTAGAGATAGGGAGGGGTGAGGCCATGAAGGGATTTGCACATGAGGATGAGAATTTTAGAATCGAGGCGTTGCTGGACCAGAAGCCAAGGTAGGTCAGCGAGCACAGGGGTGATGGGAGTTGGTACTGGTTTAGAGTTTGGATGCCATAGCTCTTAGTATTTTAAAATAGTCCTTCAATTTCCTCTTCCCTCCCCCCCCCAAAGATGCTGACTTATCCCGGGGTAGGGGGAGGGGTTCCCCTCTGCATCAGCTACTCCCCTCCCCGTGCCCAGACCTCACCCAAGTGTTCATCTTTGTGTGTGAGTCTTGGTGCTGCTATTTCCAGCAGGAGTCACGGTAACTATGAAGAGGTGGAACTCCGACTCCAGTCACACTGGCTATTGGCAGCTTCTGCGCTGTTAACCCTATAGTTGATCTCAGCTAACTCAGTACAGACTGAGGGCTGAACCTGGGGCCGTTTTATTCTGCATTCCTTAGCACTACACTGGACTAAAATCTACTCGCTTGGCCCTTGGAGTCCTTGAGACACTCGAGTCAAATGCACCGGTGTACTAAACCTTGAATGGAAACCCTCTTCAAATCTGCACTTCTTCCTAGCACTTAGCTATTTAGGAATGTAAACACTGGTTTGTGGCTTCTAAATGTCTCCTTGCTTTTTTTGGAATTGTTTTTCCGTTCTGTTTCTCCGGCCTGTGTACTGTCATGTAACATTTACAACTTGGCAGGATATTTGGATTAACTTAGAAAACCCCATTCGCTTGGCTGACTTTTTGTAACCATTTGCAAGCCGGACACCAGGACTTCAATTGCTGAGGCTAGCGACTGCTTTTCATAATATTCAAAGCTGAAATTGGGATGGGAATTTGCCCGAAGGGTTTGGCGTGCTACTATGTGGAACTTTTAATAAAGCTGTCGATGCGTGGAGAATGATGATTGTGTGTCTTGTGTGCTGTTGGGTTTCCATTCTGTAACCGTAAGTTCAGAAGGCCATGTTTCGCTACGGTTGCGGACCTAGTTTCCATTCCAGGTATCCAGGGCAACCTCCAAAAGCACCTGGCCCCCAATCTGACTGATCCCAACAGTGTTGTGCGAGTTTTTCCATTCCTCTTCCCTTCCCTCTCACAAAGATGCTGACTCATTTGGGGGCAGGGGGAAGAGTGCTCAGTTGGTAGCACACTCTCTCCTGAGTCAGATCGCTGTGGGTTCAAGTCCCACTCCAGAGATTTGAGCACATAATGTAGGCTGACACTCCAGTGCAGTACTGAGGGCGAGCTGCACTGTCGGGGGTGCCGTCTTTTGGATGAGACGTTAAACTGAGGCCCCGTCTTCCCTCTCAGGTGGATGTAAAAGATCCCACAGCACTATTCGAAGAAGAGCAGAGAGTTCTCTCTGGTGTCCTGCCCAATATTTATCCCTCAACCAACTTCACTAAAACAGATTGTCTGGTCATAATCACGCTGGTGTTTGTAAGACCTTGCTGCGTGCAAATGGGCTGCTGTTTCCCTACATTACAACAGTGACTACACTTCAATAGTACTTAGTTGGCTGTGAAGCGCTTTGGGATGTCCTGAGGTCATGAAAGGCGCTGTATAAATGCAAGTTTTTTTAATAAAATGTAGCTACAGTTCTGGCACTGACTCTCATTTGCAAGCACTCACACAGCGCTGTTGGGATTAGTCAGTTTGGGGGACGGGTGCTTTTGGAGGTTGCCCTGGATACCTGGAATGGAAACTAGGTCCGTGAGCATGCAGCGAAACATGGCTGTCTAAATGTTGGGGTTGGGAGGGGGTTGGACACCGTACTACTTTGGGTCAGCCTCCGGCCGCCTCAATCGCTGCCTGGTGCCGAGCATTGGTACTTGCCAGGGTCCAGTGCGTTGGGATTGGAAGGTGCCTCGAGGCATTGGCGGTTAACGGGCCTCTAAAAATGGTGCGCATAGCCTTTGAGTTTAGTTGCGATTGTGGTGATCCTACGAATCTTTTCTGGAGACCCACTTCCTTCTCGTGCTGGTTAGCCCTGCTGGTGCACAGCTTGTGCCCTCTGGCACCAGACTGGGGGTTTTCGTTTTGAGTGAGAGGGAGACGTGGCAGCCAATTTGCGTGCGTGAAGGCCCCTCAAATAGCAATATGATAATTACCAGCTATTCTGTTCTTGTGAAATAAAGACAGAAAATGCTGGAACTGCTCAGCAGGTCAGGCAGCATCTGTAGAGAGAGAGAGAGTTAATGTTTCAGGTCGATGGCCTTTCATCAGAACTGGAAGAAGTTAAAGATTCAACAATTAAGCAAGTACAGAGCCAGGCAAAGAGGAGTGGGGTAGGAAAGAACGAAAGGGAAGGTCTGTGATATGGTGGAGGGCAGAAGGGATGATTGTCTTTTGTCTCACAGTATGTTGATTTAGTAACCAGGGAATTTGGAGAAAATTGGTCAGTAAATCTCATTCTAGTAAAATTCAGAAGTCTAATTGACAGAAGTTGGGGAAGCTGTAGTTTCGACCATTAAATTAAGGTTGGGAAATTCAAGTCAGTCTGGGATTTTAGCGGCAGATTGTACATCAAACTCCACGAAGAGCTGAAGGGCTTTGGAATACTTAAAATCTAGTGGTTCCAGTGAGGGTTTACATGGGAAGACTTGAATAGATTGAGGGTGGTTATATCCCGAGTGGCACTGGCTGCCAGGATTCCCACGGGAATCCATTTCGCAGCTCCTGCTGCTTTAGAGTTGGCTTCACTTGAGGGTATCGTAAATGGAATGTCAAGTTTCTCTGATGCCAAAATTGAAATTGTGAACATTGCAATAAAGCAGCTGTGCCCTCCAGTTCTGTAAATGCTGGCAGTAAATAAATTAATGAGGCAGAGGGAAAGAAAGAAATGCTGATAGAAAAGGTTTGAAAAGCTGCATGGAATATTTATATCTAGTCCACTACACACAGGGATTCCAGGCCAAGTGTGCTCTGTGTTAGAGGATGGGGATAATTAGACAATTGCGTGCAGATGTAATTTCATCCCTCTTTTAAAGTCACACATTCTGTCCCTTTTTCATATCGCCATTATAAATTCCTATGTCAACGTTTATAATGGAAACTACCTATTTAAACTCGTCACACTGTCATTACACTCTCCCGCCAGTGGAGAGCTGCTGTGAGTTTACATCGGCAGTTTCCATTATAAATGTGGATATAAGAATTTATACTAGAGTTGATAGTGTTCGAAGGGTATGCAGTGTGCTAATTTGCTCAAAGTTAGGATTCACTAAAAATCAGCCATTGAAATAACACTTAGCACTTTCACCTCCGACACCCTCTACCAACTGAGCCAAGCTGAGTCAGAAGGTCATAGGTTCAAGTCCGACTTCGAAGACTTGAGCGTATAATCCAGGCTGACATTCCCATTACAGTACTGAGGGGATGCTGTCTTTCAGATGAGGCATTAAACCGAGGCCCTATCTGCCCTCTCAGGTGGATGTAAAAGATCCTGTGGCACTTTTTGGAGAAGATCGGGGAGTTCTGTTTCCTGACCAACATTTATCCCTCAACCAACATCACTAATACAGATTAACTGGTCATTTATCTTGTCTGCAAATTAACTCTGTTACAGCAGCAACTGAGCCTCAAAAGTACTTAATTGGCTGTGAAGAGTTTTGGGACATCCCGAGGTCATGAAAGGTGCTATATCAACGTTCATTTATTCTCTTTCTCAGTTTCACTCGCTTCCTTTCTCACTGAAATTGTCCTTTTTTTTTTATTTCCTACCGATGGCCCTGAGCTATGCTTTGCTGCAGTGTTTGGTTCTTTTACCTGCTGATCTTTCTCCCAATAAGGCCGAAAGAGGATTTGAGTCTTGACCTCTAGAAGAAATTTTCCACAACTTTTAAAAAATTAATACCAACATGTTTCTGGCTGCAAGGGGCAACCAAAAATACCGGCATAAATCATTTGCTCTGTGAAGCTTTAGAGATGGGGTTTAGGGCCAGTGGAGTGTTATGGTGTCCGTACCCTGTTTTTCAGCGTGCACTTCACATGCCTAATGGGCCTTCTGACTTTAAACCTGTACTGGAGTTGGATCCTCTGATTCTTCACTGGTCAAGCTTATGAATGCCACACAGGTGTATTTGGTTCTGCATCAGCAAGTAAAGCTACTGGTGTGTACATTCTGTCTACATATGCTGTAAAGAATGGGACAAGAATACCCTCCAGAAAGGGGCTCATTTACAGAGTATTGCTCGGTAATAACCTCCGGAGTAAACCCACCAATTGTCAACTGGGATTTATTGCTGCAGTGATCAGGTTTTAACTCTCTTTTTGTTGCTTCTGTAACTGAGTGTAAGAACACGAGTAGGCCCTAAAGCCTGCTATGCCATTTTGTTAGGCATGACAGCTCTTTTCTAATCCCAGTGCCTTGTCCTTTAATTCCCTTGCTTTCCAGTAAGTCTCTTCATTTTTAAACACCTCAATTAATTCTGCATCTATGGTCTTGAGACCGTGTCTTCTTCATGCTCCTAACCTGTTTTGTGAAGGAATGCTGTTTTGGGTTGACTTAGAACTAGTACTAAGCTAGTTAAGATTCTGTTCCCTCTTTCTGGATTCCCCAACTAGAGAGAAGTGTTGTTCTCCACCCACCCTGTCAATTCCCTTCATTATTTTAAATGCCTCCATCAGATCTTCCCTTAGCCAACTTATCCCCAGGGAACATAACCCAAATTTATTTGGTCTCATCACAGTGCAAGTCCCTTCGTGCTAGGCTTTCTCCGAGGCCTGATGAGGTGTCCAGACTGAACACACGATTCCAAATGAGGTTTGACCAGCGCTTTAACTGCAGTGGTAATTCCTTGCTCTTGTATTAAAAGGAGTGGTTAGTGTGTATCTCTCTGAATTAATGCCTTAAGATTGGAAATCCAAAGTTTGGACATGGACTCTGGTTAATCAAGAGATGATCAAATGGAAAATCCCACCATTACAATTGGTGTAGAAAATTTATTTATTTGCTAAGTTGTGTGACAATAACCAACTCAAAACAATAAGGAAAACGGTCTCAACAGGCTGAGTGAGGTGCAGTGTAGGTTGAGAACCTTTTTTCCCTGGGCTTGCCAGAGGACAAGAAATGAGCAGCAGCACAGAGCTATATGTGGAGCCCTGCTTTACTTCCTAATGATACGTGTGCAAATGTAACCTGGTAATCAGATTAGTTGTCACACATTGTGCACTAACTTGTTTTTGGCATTGCAAGAGCCCAGCATTTAGTTTGGTTCAACTTAATGACATAATTCAGTTAGCATTAGTGTAGCTCTGTTCTGAACTGAGTCGCATGGGTTCCAGTCTGCGTGACACGATGATGATGATCGCGTGCTTTCAATTTAAGTCTAAGGTTCATGAGCAAAACTGTTCCCTTTTATCTCATCTGCAGGTTGTACATTGTGGCAGTTCTGCTTTGTGATGTCCCCAGGCCAAACATGCCACTTAACAAAATATAAAATTTTATCCCAATCTGATCTTTATTTCCTATCTACTGACTAGTGGCTATCTGTGTCTATCAATCGCTGGCTATACACTAGATACTGAATAAGACAAAAACATCTTTTTTCTATTAACCAATAAAAGCTTACTTGTTCTTATAAAGTACCTAGGGATTATTGTAGCATCTGCCTATCTTTTGTTCCAGAAGATAGTTGGACCATTGGGTCAAAGTTCAATCCTCTTGGGCAATCTGGCTCTTGGAGGTGGCTGGCTATGACATCTAGGTTGTGTCTTGAGTCCTCTGCTTTGTCTATTGGGAGTTTTTGTTTCTTAACTGTTACTGAATTAACGTCCCAATTCTGCTAGACTTCTCTGAATTGAATTTTTTTGATTTTAGCTTCTGTCTCTTGCACAGATTTCCTTTTTGTTCCTAGAATGGTTTACTCGTATCCTACTCCCAAGTCCCATTCACCCATCACTCCTGACCTACAATGGCTCCCGTCTGGCAACGTCTGGATTTTATAATACTCATCCTTGTTTAAGTCCCTCCATGGCCACCCCCTTGCCCCCCCCCAACCCCGTAACCTCCCCCAGCCCTACAATCCTCCGAGATCTCTGCGCTCCTCCAATTCTGGCCTCTTGCGCATCCCCGATTTCCTTCACTCCACCATTGGTGGTTGTGTCTTTAGCTGTCTAGGCCCTAAGCTCTGGAATTTTTTGCCATACCCCTCCTCCTTTTAAGATCCTCCTTAAAACCTCTCTGACCAAGCTTTTGGTCACCTGTCCCAACATCTCCTTATGTGGCTCGGTGTCAAATTTTGTTTGATAACGCACCTGTGAAGTGCCTTGGGAATGATTTACTACATTAAAGGTGCTATATGAATGCAAGCTGATGTTGCTTCTCTCATTGTGTCATAGAGTCATACAGCACGGATAGAGGCCCTTCGGCCCATAGTGTCCGCGCCGGCCATCAGCCCTGTCTACTCTAATCCCATATTCCAGCATTTGGTCCGTAGCCTTGTATGCTATGGCATTTCAAGTGCTCATCCAAATGCTTCTTGAATGTTGTGAGGGTTCCTGCCTCCACAACCCTTTCAGGCAGTGAGTTCCAGACTCCAACCACCCTCTGGGTGAAAAAGTTCTTTCTCAAATCCCCTCTAAACCTCCCGCCTTTTACCTTGAATCTATGTCCCCTTGTTATAGAACCCTCAACGAAGGGAAAAAGCTCCTTAGTATCCATCCTATCTGTGCCCCTCATAATTTTGTACACCTCAATCATGTCCCCCCTCAGCCTCCTCTGCTCCAAGGAAAACAAACCCAATCTTCCCAGTCTCTCTTCATAGCTGAAGCGCTCCAGCCCTGGTAACATCCTGGTGAATCTCCTCTGCACCCTCTCCAAAGCGATCACATCCTTCCTGTAGTGTGGCGACCAGAACTGCACACAGTACTCCAGCTGTGGCCTAACCAGTGTTTTATACAGCTCCATCATAACCTCCTTGCTCTTATATTCTATGCCTCGGCTAATAAAGGCAAGTATCCCATATGCCTTCTTTACCACCTTATCTACCTGTTCCGCCGCCTTCAGGGATCTGTGAACTTGCACACCAAGATCCCTCTGACCCTCTGTCTTGCCTAGGGTCCTCCCATTCATTGTGTATTCCCTTGCCTTGTTAGTCCCTCCAAAGTGCATCACCTCGCACTTTTCTGGGTTAAATTCCATTTGCCACTGTTCTGCCCATCTGACCAACCCATCTATATCGTCCTGCAGACTGAGGCTATCCTCCTCACTATTTACCACCCTACCAATCTTTGTATCATCAGCGAACTTACTGATCATACCTTTTACATTCATATCCAAGTCATTAATGTAGACCACAAACAGCAAGGGACCCAGCACCGATCCCTGTGGTACCCCACTGGCCACAGGCTTCCAGTCACAAAAACAACCTTCGACCATCACCCTCTGCCTTCTGCCACTAAGCCAGTTTTGTATCCAAAGTGCCAAGGCACCCTGGATTCCATGGGCTCGTACCTTCTTGACCAGTCTCCTGTGGGGGACTTTATCGAAGGCCTTACTGAAATCCATGTATACCACATCCACTGCGTTACCCTCATCCACACGCCTAGTCACCCCCTCAAAAAATTCAATCAAATTAGTCAGACATGATCTTCCCTTGACAAAGCCATGTTGACTATCCCTGATTAATCCTTGCTTCTCCAAGTGGAGACTAATTTTGTCCTTCAGAATTTTTTCCAATAATTTTCCTACCACTGATGTTAGGCTCACTGGCCTGTAGTTCCCCGGTTTTTCCCTACTCCCCTTCTTGAATAATGGTATTACATTAGCGGTTCTCCAGTCCTCTGGCACATCCCCTGTGGCCAGAGAGGTTCTGAATATATGTGTCAGAGCCCCCGCAATCTCCTCCTTTGCCTCACACAGTAGCCTGGGATACATTTCGTCCGGGCCTGGGGATTTATCCATTTTTAGGCCTGCTAAAACCGCCAATACCTCCTCCCGCTCGATGTTAATATGTTCGAGATGGTTAAATTCAGATGTCTCTTGGACATCTGAATTTAACCATCTCAATCTGTCCTTGTCCTGCCTTGGCCTTCATTTGTGTCTAGGCAGAACAGGTTCAAGGGGCTGAGTGGTCTACTCCTGTTCCTATGTCTGAATGAGCTAAAGTATAAGTTCTCTTTGTACCTGTGACTCAGAAGGTCATGGGTTCACATCCCATTCCAGAACTTGAGTCCATAATCTAGACTGACACTCCAGTACTGAGGGAGTGCTGTGCTGTCTGATGCGACATTGAACCAAGTTCTGATCAGTTCAGGTGGACATGAAAGATCCCATGGCACTATTTGAGGAACAGTAAGGCATTCTGTGTCCTGGCTAATATTTATGCTTCAACTGACATCACGCTTTATTTTTCTTGTTTGCTGTATTTGGGATCTTGCTATGCAAAAGTTGCCTGTTGTGTTTACATAAATAAATGACTACACTTAGGTCATAAGTTTATGCTCCAGAGACATGAGCACATAACCTAGAGGCCAACACTCCAATGCAGTACTGAGGGAGTGCTGCACTGTCTGAGATGGCGTCTTTTGGATGAGAGGTTAAACTGAGGCCCCATCTGCCCCCTGAGCAGTGTTTGTCCCCTAGCTAAATCACTAATACAGATTTTGTGGTTACTTGTTGCTGTCTGTGGGACTTGCCGTGAGCAAATTGGCTGTTACCTACATTACAACAGTGACGACACTTCGAAAGTAATTCATTGGCTTTGAAGCATTTAGCATTTCTGCTATGTCCTTGCCCTGTGCTATTGTAGAACCTAAAGCCTGCTTTAAATCAGACCACTTTTAACTGTTATGAAGCCCCATTTGCCATTACCTTTCCTACCATCTCCAAGGTATTTTACCCATATGCTCCCTCTTCCCATTATATTACTGGGTCATAGAATCATAGAATGATACAGCACAGAAGGAGGCCATTCGGCTCATCATGCCAGTGTTGGCTCTTTGAAAGAGCTATCCAATCGCTCTCCTGCTCTTTCCCCATAGCCCTGCAAATTTTCTCCTTCAAGTATTTATCTAATTCCCTTTTGAAAGTTGTTATTGAATCTGGTTCCACTGCCCTTTCAGGCAGTACACTCCAGATCACCACAACAACTTCAAGCAACTTGCATTTATGGAGTGCCTTTTAACGTAGTAAAGCGTCCAAAGGCGCTTCACAGGAACGTTATCAAACAAAATTTGGCACCAAGCTACAAGGAGATATTAGGACAGTGGACCAAAAGCTTTGTCAAAGGTTGATTTTATGGAGCATCTTAGAGGTAGAGAGGTTTCAGGAGGGAATTCCAAAGCTTTGGGTCTAGGCAGCTGAAGGCACACCCGCCAATGATGGTGCGGTGGAAATTGGGGATGGACAAGAGGCCAGAATCGGAGGAGTGCAGAGATCTCGGTGGGTTGTAGGGCTGGAGGAGGTTCGAGATAAGGAGGGGTGAGGCCATGGAGGGATTTGAAAACAAGGATGAGAATTTTAAAATCAAGGCATTCCTGGACCAGGAGCCAGTGTAGGTCAATGGGCACGGGTGTTGGGTGAACGGAACTTGTTGCGAGTTAGGATATGGGCAGCAGAGTTTTGGATGAGCTCAAGTTTATGGAGGGTGGAACATGGGAGGCTGGCCAGGAGAGCATTGGAATAGTGGAGTCTAGAGGTAGCAACGACATGGATGAGGGTTTCAGCAGCAGATGAGCTGAGGTAGGGGCTGAGACGGGCGATGTTACGGAGGTGGAAGTAGGCAGTCTTGGTGATGGAGTGGATATGTTGTCAAAAGCTCATCTCGGGGCTGAGTAGGACGCCAACTTTGCTAACTATCTGGTTCAACCTCGAGACGGTGGCCAGGGAAAGGGACGGAGTTTTTGGCAGGGACCAAAGACAATGGCTTCGGTTTTCCCAATATTTAGTTGGGGGAAATTTTTGCTCGTCCAGTATTGGATGTCGGACAAGCAGTGTGATAAAAGAGAGACAATGGAGGGGTCGAGAGAGGTGGTGGTGAGGTCTGCGTATATGTGGAATCAGATGGTGTGTATTCGCATGATGTTGCTGAGAGGCAACATGTAGATGAGAAACAGGAGGGGGCCAAGGATCGATCCTTGAGGGACGCCAGAGGTAACGGTGCGGGAAGAGAAGCCATTGCAGTTGATTCTCTGACTACAACTGGATAGATAAGAATGGGGCCAGGCAAGTGTAGTCCTACCCAGCTGGACGACGGAGGAGAGGCGTTGGAGGTTTGTGTGGTCAAACGTGTCAAAGGCTGCAGACAGGTAGAGAAGGATGAGGAGGGATCGTTTACCATGGTCACAGTCACACAGGATGTCGTTTATGACTTTGATTAGGGCCGTTTCAGTACTGTGGCAGGGGCGGAAACTTGATTCGAGGGATTCAAACATGGAATTGTGGGAAAGATGGGCACGGATTTGGGAGGTGACGACACGTTCAAGAAAGGGAGGTTGGAGATGGGCGGTAGTTTGCAAGGACAGAGGGGTCAAGGGTGGTTTTTTTGAGGGGTGACGGTTGATGATACCTTCCCCCTTAATGAAGCCTCCCCGCCTGGCTATATCTTCCACTTGCCCTGCCCAGACCGCCGCAGTAGTGGTGTGGCTCTTATCAAATCATACTTTGGTCTGCTTCCCACCCACCCACCCACCCCTACTCCTGGCACCTTCTCTCCCTTTTGAGCATCTCACCTTGTTTCACCACTCTCACATCTCTCAAATCCTCGTTCTCTACCGCCCACCCAAGTACCACGCCAAGTTTCTCACTGCTTTCCTCCCTCCGCCTATCCACCAAGCGACTTCTCATCCTCTGATTTCAACTCTCCATGCTCTCTCTCCTCAACCCGTATTCATGGACACCCCATCGAATTTGCCATCTTACGTGGCCTCTCGACTCCCATCGTTTCAATCAAGGATAAGGCCATCTCTGATCACTTCGTTGTATCCCTCCACCCACATCCCCCTTCCCCCTCCCAACCCTACTTCCTTCTACGCCCGCCCCTAGAAAATTATTTTCCCCCAAGTCACTTACAATTGCACTTTCTAATTCCCAATTGTCTAGTCTTTGGCCCTCCATTAACCATGACATTTCTGCAGCTGCCGATCTGCTCATTCACACCCTCACTTCCACCTTTGATGCCCTTGTTCCCATTTAAAACCCTTACACACTCACCCTGGTACGGCCCTCATCTCCCCTCCCTTAAGTCCAAGGGACGCAGCCTTGAACGTTTATGACTGACGACTGGTTTAGCCATTCATCGCCAGATCTGGCTGGACCACATAAAGCACTATCGGGTCCTGCTTACCTCTGCCAAAACTGCTCACTGTTCCAGGATCATCCTGGAATGCAAAGATAACCCCTGGCTTCTCTTCACTGCAAATTGTTTTTTTTTAAACCCCTCTCCCCTCCACCCTCGCCTCCAACAAAAAGTGCGAGGAGCTCATGAACTTCTTTATCACTAAGGTTGAGCCATTTGTTCAATGGCCTCTGCTGTTTCCCTCCCATCCCTGAGCCCACCAAGCCAAACTCCCCCTAAGGTTCCCCCCTGCTCTAGCCCTGAACTCGCATATTTCTCTAGTTTCTGTCCTATCTCCCCTCGTGCCCTTTCCTAGCTGATCTTGACCACGAGACCCATCTCCTGCTCCCTCGTCCCTATTCCCACCAAACTACTGACAACCCAACTTCCCTTCCTGGCCACCCACGTTAGCTGATATTGTTAACGGTTCCCTCGCCTCGGGTACTGTCCCCCTCCCCTTCAAACCTGCCATCATCACTCCCCTCCTCCCAAAAAAAACAACTTGCATTTTAAAAAAAAATGTTCTCCATCTTGTCTTTGGTTCTTTTGCCAATTACCTTTGTTGCTTTCTGCAATCCTCCCAGACTTCATTCCTGGCACTATTCTTCACCTTTGCATAAACCTGCTCCTTTTTAATACGGACCCTTAACACACCCAAACCATGCTCACATCACTCCAGAACTATGCCATCTGCCTTTTCGGGGGGAAAAAATTGTTCGAGTTACCATCTGGAATAGATTTCTTTTGGATAATAAATCCACAATAATTTCTCCCTCCCTATTCTAACCAGTTTCTGTCTCACCCCTTCGGTTAGCCTACTTTAAATCTAGCCTTTAGGTTGTATGACCTTTCTTTCTCCCCTTCAAGGTGGACAGTGAATTCACTTTTGGTATTGTAGTATGGTAACTGGTCCCAAGTTCCTTTATTACTAGGGTCACTAACTACTTCTTACTACCAGATCATTTAACTAGCTTTAGCTTATAACTCAACCAAATTGAGAGTGGCCTGCTCCCTTTGGTGGAAGATGCTTTAGGATTTCATTATTCCCTGCGAATTCTCCGAGTATGTTCAGCTCAAAACCTCCCATCGTTACCCTATCTCACCTCACAGCCCGATCTACATGTGCTTGCGTTCCTATGTTGCCATTAGTAAGGTGGTCTATTAAGTCCTCCCACTAGTGTTCTCCATCCTTTCCTGTTTTAGTTCTACCCTTAGTGACTCATTTAGATCCCTCCTTTTTACGACCATATTACAGCTGCCAACTCTCCCTCCACTTTCTCCATCCTTCGCAAAAATCTCGTATCCTGGCCTACTTGACTCCCAATCTTCAGGCTGCGTCCTTATTTGTCCTGCTACATTCTATCCCTCAAGCTGGAATTTTGCTTCTAGTTTCTTTAATGTTTGCTGGACCTGTAGAAAAGTTTCCACCTCCACTCCTAACTCTCCCTCCGCACCCCACGGTAGCTATCTGTTACAACAGTGACCACACTTCAAATAGTACTTCATTGTGTGTGAAGCACTTTGGGACATCCTGAAGTTGTGAAAGGTGCTATGTAAACGTCTCTTTCCTTCCTTCCTTTCTTTCTTTCTTTCTCTTTCTCTCCTTCCTTTCTTTCTTTCTCTTTCTCTCCTTCCTTTCTTTCTTTCTCTTTCTCTCCTTCCTTTCTTTCTTTCTCTTTCTCTCCTTCTTTTCTTTCTTTCTCTTTCTCTCCTTCTTTTCTTTCTTTCTCTTTCTA